>NC_057395.1:8792566-8818604 GCF_019320065.1 Cervus canadensis | reverse complement strand
AGCGCTGTGTCGTCGGCCGACGTTTGTTTGTCCGTGTGTTTGTCTTTGGCTCTCCGTGTTTTTGTGTGTGCCGGCATGGTCTCTAGTCTCGTTCTCTTCTGGTGCATCGTTCTTTCTCACTTCTGACTTATTCTCTCTCTCCCTTACCATTTATTCTTTGACCATGGGGCAGGGAGAATCTACCCCACTTTCTCTCATGACTGACCATTTTTCGGATGTCAGGGCCAGGGCCCATGACTTGTCTTTGCTAGTCAAAAAAGGTAAATTAATAACTCTTTGTTCTGCAGAGTGGCCCGCCTTTCAGGTTGGATGGCCTCCGGAAGGCACCTTTCAACCGTCCATCATACAGGCTGTGAAGGAGAAGATTATGGCTCCTGATCCCTGGGGCCATCCGAGTCAAGTCCCCTATGTCATGGTCTGGCAGGATCTAGTAGAAAATCCGCCTAAATGGTTAAAACCTTTTGTTTACAAACTTCCTAGTTCCTCCAGTTCACAGGTCCTGGTGATGGAGACCCCCCCGGAGGAAACCAAAAAGAAAGAGGACCCAAAACCAGTCCTTCAGGAATCATCTTATCCAAACCTGATAGATCTAGAAACAGAGATAAGGCCTCCGCCATATGTGCCCTCCTTGCAATCCCCTCCGAGGAGAGAAGCTCCCACAGGTGAACCGAGAGGATTAAGAGGGCCAACGGGAACCGACCGTGAGGGGGGACCGGCATTGGGGACCCGGGGGAAAACTAAGGGAGATAGGGGTAAGCAAGACCCTGGGGACCCAGAGTTACCTTCATCCACTGTTCAGGCGCTCCCCGTCCGAGTGGGACCAACTAACCCAGACGGAGAGCGAACCTATCAGTACTGGCCCTTTTCCACGAGTGACCTGTACAATTGGAAGACCCAAAACCCTCCTTTCTCAGAGAAGCCCCAAGGCCTCATTGACCTCTTAGATTCCATTTTGTTTACTCATAATCCCACCTGGGATGATTGTCAGCAGCTGTTGCAGGTGCTCTTCACCACGGAAGAACGGGAGCGAATTCTGGCAGAGGCGCGGAAACGGGTACCAGGGGTCGACGGGAGGCCAACCGCCCAGCCTCATCTTGTGGACGAGGGGTTTCCTCTGTTGCGGCCTAACTGGGATTTTGAGCGGGTGGAAGGTAGGGAGCGTCTCCGAGTGTACCGCCAGACTCTAATGGCTGGCCTGCGGGCTGCAGCAAGAAAGCCGACAAATCTGGCAAAGGTAAATTCAGTAAGGCAAGAGCCCACTGAAAGCCCGGCAGCCTTCCTAGAGAGGCTGATGGAAGCTTTCAGGCAATATACACCTATGGACCCCCAGGCTGAGGAGTCACGCGCTGCAGTTTTGTTAGCGTTTGTGAATCAGGCAGCCCCAGATATTAGGAAGAAATTACAAAAGGTAGAGGGGTTGGGAGAACAGACAATACAGGATTTACTGAAAGTAGCTGAAAAGGTATTTAATAATAGGGAGACCCCAGAAGAAAGGGAAGAGCGAATTCGGCGGGAGGAAAGGGAATTAGCGGAAAAGATCAGGAAAGAAGAGAGGGAACATAGGGCGAGGGAAAACCGGAAGAACCAGAAGGAGCTAGCCCAGATTCTTTTTGCGGGGTTAAAGGCCGGAACAGAATTGAGGGAACCTCGAGACCCCCGGACGGGAGAAAAAGAAAAACCAAAAAGGCAGGCCCTAAAGAAGGATCAGTGCGCCTACTGCAAAGAACAGGGGCACTGGAAAAACGAGTGCCCTAAGAGGGACTCAAGGAGAGGAATGACCCAGAGAGAGAAAATCCCCCCCGGAACTCGAGTTCTATATGCGGGGGAAGACAGTGACTAGGGGAGTCGAGACTCGGCACCCCTCCCCGAGTCCTGGGTAACCATACATGTGGAGGGGAAACCCGTTGGCTTCATGGTGGATACTGGCGCCCACACTCTGTTTTAAATCAAAAACTGGGACCAATGTCTAAGAAAGCCAGCTTAGTGCAAGGAGCCACGGGGACAAAAAGATATTGTTGGACCACAGAACGGAAAGTAAATCTAGGGACCCACCAGGTGTCCCATTCGTTTTTGGTGATACCAGAATGCCCAGCCCCTCTACTTGGAAGAGACTTGTTGACTAAAGTTAATGCTCAGATCCATTTTGACCCAGGGGGAATGTCAGTCACGGATGGACTTGGACAACCGATACATGTCTTGTCCCTAGCCTTAAGGGATGAATACAGACTTTTTGCGCCTAAGCCCTCAGAGACCATAGCACTAGATGTACAACCGTGGGTCCATAAATATCCATTGGCCTGGGCAGAAACAGCAGGAATGGGACTAGCTAAACAGAGACATCCGGTTGTCATCGAGCTAAAGGCCGAGGCAGTTCCTGTGAGGGTGAGACAGTACCCTATGAGCCAAGAAGCTCGGCGGGGGATCACTCCCCACATTCGACGGCTCATGGAGGCCGGAATTCTCAGGCGATGCCGATCCCCTTGGAACACCCCCTTACTGCCGGTGAAGAAGCTAGGGGGGACAGATTACAGACCTGTCCAAGACCTGCGAGAAGTCAACAAACGGGTCGACGGGATTGGACCCTGGGTTCATTGCAATCACGTGCGGCAAGCCACATCGGAAGAACAGGAAAAAGCGCGAGCAGAATGGAAGGCGAGTCCTCACCCGTCAAATCCTTTGAAACTGAAACTTGTCCGCTGGGAGACCTCCTAATTCTCCTGCTGATGGCAGCTCTCATCGACCCAGGAGCGACCAGTCATAACCCCCATCAACCTGCTAAGATCACATGGAAACTCAACGACGGGCAAACTCATGAGCTGCTCAATGAGACCTCAGGAATCCACCCTCCAAACACCTGGTGGCCGGACCTGAACTTCGACCTCTCAAGCCTCTTCGCAAAGCAGGACGGTCTCCATGATAAGTACTATAGGGATGGGATAAAAAGCCATAGGTTGGGGTTTTGGGCTTGCCCGGGCTATGTAAAAAATAACTGGAAAACCTGTGGTGGCATAGAAAGCTATTATTGCAGGAGCTGGAGTTGTGTGACCTCTTGTGATGGACCCCAGAGGTGGGATGTCGGAAACAGAGATCTAGTTAGCTTCACCTTCAAGGACCGTAGACACCAGGGGCCTCAGGTACGAGTACGATTTAACCAGGAACGGGCGAAGAAAGAAAACCGCTGGACCTCAGGACTGACTTGGGGTTTTCAGCTCCACGTAAATTGGCCCGGCCCCTACCCAGGCGAGCTTTTAATCATTAAACAGGTTATTGAGCCGGTGCAGGTACATAGTTTAGGTCCCAATCTGGTCAAAGCATTACAGGGGCACAAGGCGACCCCCAAGCCAACCCCCTTCAGACCAAGCTTGCCAGGAACATTTAACATCTCCTCTACCCCTAGCCTCAGAGGCAAACTGACAGAAACCCCTGGCCCTCTGGCTGTTACCATTAGCTCAGCAATTCAGGACCCCCTATGGGCCTTAGTGAATGCAGCCTTTACGGTCTTAAACCATACCAACCCTAATGCAACCCAGTCCTGTTGGCTTTGTTATAATCTTCACCCCCCCTTCTATGAGGCCATAGGCCTCAATGTCTCTTACTACTTATCTTCAGGCCAGAACCCACCCCATGCCGATGGGAAGAACGCAAGGTTGGTCTCACAATGAATGAAGTTTGGGGACAGGGACTCTGTTTGGGCACAGTGCCACGTGATAAAACTTCCCTCTGTGCCCGGACTATTAGTAACCTACGCTTATATGGCAAAAAATTGGATTGTGCCAGAGGTTGGGGGCTGGTGGATTTGTTCACATACTGGGCTAACCCCATGTTTAAATGTGAAGGTTTTTAACCAGAGTCAAGAATTCTGTGTTCTGGTTGCTGTAATGCCAAAAATCTTATACCACTCTGAAGAGGTTATGTACTCACATTGGGACCGAGAATTGCCAAGACAAAAGGGAGAGCCAATCAGTGCGATCACCATGGCAGCCTTGTTCAGTCTTGGGCTGGCAGGAGCAGGGACAGGAATAGCTTCACTATCTCTGCAAGGCCAAGGGTTTTCTTCCCTACGAGCCGCCATAGATGAAGATATAACTCGCATAGAAGAATCAATCAGCCACTTAGAGAAGTCTCTGACTTCCTTGTCTGAGGTGGTCTTGCAGAATAGGAGAGGATTGGACTTGATTTTTCTCCAACAGGGTGGGGTCTGCGCGGCTCTGGGAGAAGAATGTTGTTTCTATGCAGACCATACAGGAGTGGTAAGGGAATCTATGGCAAAAGTAAGAGAAGGGCTGGCGCAACGAAAGAGGGAACGGGAGGCCCAGCAGGGATGGTTTGAGTCTTGGTTTCAACGCTCCCCCTGGCTGACCACCTTAGTTTCCACCCTCCTGGGCCCGCTTATAGTGCTATTATTAACACTCACATTTGGCCCTTGTATTTTAAACCGGCTAATGTCATTTATTAAAGAACGTCTAAATACCATTCAGATTATGGTATTGAGGCAGCAATATCAGATGGTAGCTCAGGATGAAGAGAAGGATTCCTCTACAGGAACAAGAAGACAGGGGGGAATGTGAGGCTGCCAGAGTTAATACCGTGACGGGCGGCCTGGACCTAAGTTTTAGCTTCCCCCGAAATGGTAAGATTCCCTACCCCCATCAGGTAACCTGGAGCCAGCCAATCAATATGCGCCCAGTAAGAACAAAGGGAGAGCTGAAAAGCCCGCGAAAGTCTGTACCGATAGAATTACTTTGCAAACATGTAACCAATCCGCTTAAGCCAGCTACTAACCGCTTTTGCATATCTTATAAATTTGTGTACCAAGCTTGAGCCAGGGCTTTTCTGACCCTGCACCACTGTGATGTTTGTGGCAGAAAGCCCTGGCTCGAGACAGTAATAAACTTCCCTTTTTTGCGAGTTGCATTGTCTTGGAAGCCTTCTCTCTTCCCGCTCGGGGATTCGGACATCGGGCATAACATCTCAAAAATGACAGAATGATCTCTGTTCGTTTCCAAGGCAAACCATTCATACCATGGTAATCCAAGCCTATGCCCCAACCTGTAATGCTGAAGAAGCTGAATTTGAATGGTTCTATGAAGACCTACAAGACCTTTTAGAACTAACACCCAAAAAAGTTGTCCTTTTCATTCTAGGGGACTGGAATGCAAAAGTAGGAAGTCAAGAGACACCTGGAGTAACAGGCAAATTTGGCCTTGGAGTATAGAATGAAGCAGGGCAAAAGCTAATAGAGTTTTGCCAAGAGAACACACTGGTCATAGCAAACACCCTCTTCCACCAACACAAGAGAAGACGCTACACATGGACATCACCAGATGGTCAACACTGAAATCAGAGGACAGGCAACAGCCAACCTGAAAGGTGGTGAAATTGGCCCAGGTCTGAACCTGGGTGTGTGCGGGGCGGAGAGAGAGGATTCTTTATCATGGGCAGGGATGGGCCCTGGGGCTGTCTTCAGCCTGTGAATGAGGCTGAGGAATGGGAGAATAATTTCTCCAGGAAATTTAAAAAGATACATTTTTTAAATGATTATAACCTGAATAATGATATTTGTTCCATTTAGTTTTGAGTCAGGAATTTAGAGAGTGATTTTAAATGTGAAAATAAGAAAAGAGGAACTTTAAAATAATCATCGTCAATGTGACATGAATTAAATCTGAATTATAAAATAAACGTGGAATCAATGTTATAGTAGTACTTAAGGAACCGGATGATTCAAAGACTAAGAGGATGAAGTGAAAATTTAGAAACTGAACAAGACAAGAATAATTCAAGAGGATGGTACCAGTTCTAAACCACATATTTGTTTTCCCCCCTCATAGTCTTGTGTATACCAATTGGTCTTATAAGTAAAAGGATTCTCTAGTGAGAAGCATTCTGAAAGATCAATTTAGTGATAACTGTGATGGAAACTGAAATATTTACAAGGAGAAACAAGTGTGCCCCTCCTTCCAGAAATCTACAGAACACACTGCTCTAAGGGAAGCAGAGGAAACACATAAGCTGTACCCATCCAAAATGTAATTTACACTGAGGTGAATTCAAGCACATGACAGATCAACAAATTAACCTGCAAAAATAGGTTGACTTCTTTCCATTTCTCTACGAGGTCCTGTCTCACTCTTTCTTCAATCTCCCGTTTATACTGCTCAACTTGAGTGTGTTCTATCATCTTCAGTTCCATATGACTTTTGAGTTTCACTACTTCTTGCTCCAACTTCTTGTTCTCTTTCTCTAGTTTCTCACACTTCCTTTGCCATCCTTTCATTGATAACAACTCCCGTTGAAGAACTTGATATGTTGCATGCAGGTGCAGACACTGTGAACACGCAGCTCCCAGCTCTGCTGGAAGATGATCAGTCTGCAAGAATAAAACAACACCATTTAGTTCTGAGGAAAGTGGACTGAGCACAGCCTCGCTCAAACCGAGGATCAAATATATACCATGGTATCTGTATTGGAGAATGTAGGGCCTGGAATAACTCAGAGAATCAAGAAAGAAGTTCAAACCACCAAGAGTCACAAAATATACTCTTCACTATCATCTTAGTCTCACAACATTTGCACTTGATTTTACACTCTTTTATTGTTCTACAGTAATACTTTTCTATCTTTCCTCTGTAGAATGACTGCGAGCCACCTCCTAGTAGAATGTCTCTTACCCCTTTCTCCCATCTTATCCCATGGTTTTTAAAGAAGTTTGAGGTATCCTGTATTGAGTTATCTAGGGCCGAGTTAGTAAATGTCTCCCAAAAGAAGATTGTGAAAATAACACTCTAATGGTTAAATCTTGTAAATGTGGATTCTAATCCAATAAGCCTTTTCCTGAACTACAAACAGTTTTTGCTAATTTGAACTGCATTCCAAAGAGAAATGATTCACAAGGTTAAAGAAAGGTTAAAGAAATCCCATCTCCTAAGAGTTTAGTGAGATGATCCATACATTTTTCTGAACAACAAAAAAATGCCTCATTCTTGTAACCCTTTCTTACTTTCCACAGAATAAGAGACATACCAAACAAAAGAAAGAAAAAATATTTACTGGAATATCAGTGACACTGAATTGGAAAGAACTTTCCTTTAGACAGAATGATTACTTGGTAAGTCGACGTGATTGGAGCTCGTGGTTTTCAAACATGTCTTCAAATTCTTTGACACTTTTCTCATGAAATTCCCTCTCCTTAAGTATGTGTTAGTCCTAGTAACTGATTCCTCCTGGACAGAGTCTGAGGAAACTGCTGTGTGAGTTTTAAAGCTAAATAGCTTCTGAATGTTGCTCTGTGGGGAAGCCAACTCTTAGACTCAGTCAACACGCTGTGAAGAAGCACAGCCCACACACAGAGCACATGTCAGTGTCCCCACTGACCGCCCCCACCTAATGGCCCCTCCAAAAGCCAGCTCCAACACCAGACGTGCGCACGGGGAAGTCTTCAGATGACTCTGGTCCCCACCTTCACGACATCCCGGCTGATGCAACTGGAGGAGAAATGAGCGGGGCTCACTCACTGAGCCTTGCGCCAGCGCAGACTTGTGAACAAAGGAAATGCTGTTCTGAGTCACTGGGCTTTGAGGTGGTTTCTAATGCAGTTTGTTAACAATAAATAACTGGCACAGACACTGATATTAAACATGGGGTTCAGTTCAGTTCAGTCACTCAGTTACGTCTGACTCTTTGTGACCCCATGGACTGCAGCACGCCAGGCTTCCCTGGCCACCATCAACTCCCAGAACTTGCACAACTCGTGTCCGTCGAGTCGGTGATGCCCCCAAGTTAGGTACTGCTGTTAAAAAAGAGCTGAAACATGTGAGAATGCCTTTGAACCTGGAGGTAGGTTGCACTTGAATGGATGCAGAGAAAGAAATGAAAACCCAATGGGCTTCATCACATTGTACACAGAAGCCTGATGGTCCTTGAAGATGCTGCCGATGATGGCTTCTAGGCAAGAGAAGAAACGGACACTGAAACATGGGAGGCGGAGACTCTTGCTCTAAAGCAGCTGAAAGTAAATCAATGAGAGGGATAAGCTATCAGAACAATTTAAAAGTGCTATTAAATATAAAGGAACCAAGACTCACTGCGTTCAATATCTGTATCCCCTTTACAGCATCTCCACATGTCCAATTGTCACAGGATGCTAAAGGACAGAAATGGCTTCTGGGCTAAGATCAAATCTAGGGTGCTGCCAGGAAAACACAGTCTAAAGGTAAAACCTGTAGACTGTAAGTGTAAGACCCTGGAAAGACTTAAGGTGGTGCCTCAGATTCCTTAAAGGATCTTAAGAGGAAAAGAACGCTAAAAGTGTCATCCTGCAAAGTTTCACAGGAAGCCCAAGGTGCAGGGCTTCCTTCAGAAAAGATTTTGGAGGGTAGCTTTTCCAATGGCGTGAACCCCAATCAAATTCACAGGACACTAAGAGCTTTAAAGAGAACCTTGGCAGCAAAAACACTGCTTGTTTGTTTGACCTAACAGAGACCAAGTGTGAGCCGCCCACTCATGTCTGCCTCTGTGCCCCATAGACTGAAGCCCACCAGGCTCTTCTGTCCATGGGATTCTCTGGGAAAGAACACTGGAGTGGGTTGCCATTTCCTTCTCCAGGGGATAGGGCTTCCCTGATAGCTCCGTTGGTAAAGTATCTGCCTGCGGTACAGGAGATTCTGGTTTGATCCCTGGGTCGGGAAGATCCTCTGGAGAAGGGATAGGCTACCCACTCCAGTATTCTTGGGCTTCCCTTGTGGCTCAGTTGGTAAAGAATCTGCCCACAATGCAGAAGACCTGACTTCCACTTTCACTTTCTCCGGGGGCTCTTCCCAACCCAGGGATCAAACCTGGGTCTCCTGCATTGCAGGCAGATTCTTTACTGTCTGAGACACCAGGGAAGTCCAACCGAGAGACCAAGACATACAAAATGAGAAGAGGCCTTGGGATTTTCTTAGAAGTTCAATAAAGAGGAATCTGGCTCAGGAACTATGAGTCACCTACAGACAGAGGGCATTTCTTATGAAAAGGACAGCACAGAGCTCAGACTGCAAGCACAGAAATAAAAAAAATAATATTATCTTTCATGAGTTCACGAGGGATAAGCATTTGTAGTCAACGGAGTTTATAAACCTAATATCAGTAAGGACAGATTTCAAAATGAATGATTTTGCTTCAAACAGCTTAAAATGATTTTTCATCATTTCATCATTTTTCTGGAATTTAAACTGGCAACATTTATTTGTTAAACAGAGAGGTTTTTACACATAAAATTGACCATCTGGTGATGTCCATGTATAGACTCACCTACTGTGTTATTGGAAGAGAGTGTTTGCTATGACCAGTGTGTTCTCTTGGCAAAAATCTGCTTGCCTTTGCCCTGCTTCATTTTGTACTCCAAGGCCAAACTTGCCTGTTATGCCACATATCTCTTGAGTTCCTACTTTGCATTCCAGTCCTCTATGATAAAAAGTACACTTTTTTTTTCCCACGTTAGTTCTAGAAGGTCTTGTGGGTCATCATAGAACTGCTCAACTTCAGCTAAAGAGTTCTAAAGGACAGCACGGAGAGATAAGAAAGCCTTCCTCAGCGATCAATGCAAAGAAACAGAGGAAAACAACAGACTGGGAAAGACTGGAGATCTCGTCAAGTAAATTAGAGATACCAAGGGAACATTTCATGAGAAGATGGGCCAATTAAGGACAGAAATGGTATGAACCTAACAGAAAGCAGAAGATATTAAAAAGAGGTGGCAAGAACACAAAAGAACTGTACAAAAAAGATCTTCATGACCCAGATAACCATGATGGTGTGATCACTCACCTAGAGACAGACATTCTGGAGTGCAAAGTCAGGTGGGCCTTAAGAAATGAGCAAAGATAGTGAAGGTAATGGAATTCCAGTTGAGCTCTTTCAAACCTAAAAGATGATGCTGTGAAAGGGCCGCACTCAATATGCCAGCAAATGTGGAAAACTCAGCAGTGGCCACAGGACTGCAAAAGGTCAGTTTTCATTCCAATCCCAAAGAATGCTCAAACCACCGCACAATTGCACTCATCTCACACACTAATAAAGTAATGCTCAAAATTCTCCAAGCAAGGCTTCAGCAATACGTGAACGGTGAACTTCCAGATGTTCAAGCTGGTTTTAGAAAAGGCAGAGGAACCAGAGATCAAATTGCCAACATCGGCTGGATCATAGAAAAAGCAAGAGAGTTTCAGAAAAACATCTATTTTTGCTTTATTGACTATGCCAAAGCCTTTGACTGTGTGGATCACAATAAACTGTGGAATATTCTGAAAGAGATGGGAATACCAGACCACCTGACCTACCTCTTGAGAAACCTATACACAGGTCAGGAAGCAACAGTTAGAACTGGACATGGAACAACAGAATAGTTCCAAATAGGAAAAGGAGTACATCAAGACTGTACACTGTCACCCTGCTTATTTAACTTAAATGCAGAGTATATCATGAGAAACGCTGGGCTGGAAGAGGAACAAGCTGGACTCAAGATTGCTGGAAGAAATATCAATAACCTCAGATATGCAGATGACACCACCCTTCTTACAGAAAGTGAGGAGGAACTAAAAAGCCTCTTGATGAAAGTGAAAGAGGAGAGTGCAAAAATTGGCTTAAAGCTCAACATTCAGAAAACTAAGATCATGGCATCTGGTCCCATCACTTCATGGGAAATAGACAGGGAAACAGTGGAAAGTGTCAGACTTTATATTTGGGGGGCTCCAAAATCACTGCAGATGCTGATTGCAGCCATGAAATGAAAAGACGCTTACTCCTTGGAAGGAAAGTTATGGCCAACCTAGATAGCATATATAAAAGCAGAGACATTACTTTACCAAGAAGGTCCATCTAAGTCAAGGCTATGGTTTCTCCAGTGGTCATGTATGGATGTGAGAGGTGGACTGTGAAGAAAGCTGAGCACCGAAAAATTGATGCTTTTGAACTGTGGTGTTGGAGAAGACTCTTGAGAGTCCCTTGGACTGCAAGGAGATCCAACCAGCCCATCCTAAAGGAGAACAGTCCTGGGTGTTCATTGGAAGGACTGATGCTGAAGCTGAAACTCCAATACTTTGGCTACCTCATGCGAAGAGTTGACTCACTGGAAAAGACCCTGATGCTGGGAAGGACAGAAGATGAGATGGCTGGATGGCATCACTGACTCGATGGACGTGAATTTGAGTAAACTCCAGGAGCTGGTGATGGACAGGGAGGCCTGGCATGCTGCGATTCATGGGGTCGCAAAGAGTCAGATACGACTGAGAGACTGAACTGAACCTTCTCATGGGGTAAGCATTATGACAGATGACATCAGAAACCCCAGATGTTCCTCTCCTTACCCCAACTGACTGCTCTACAAATACTATGACACCCACCAGATTATTTTCTCTACCAAAATGTTCTAGAAAAAAAAAAAATTATCCCTGGGAGTTTAGAGCACTACTGAAAAACTAAGACATTTAAATTAATCGCTATATTCTGAAATTTGCTTGCATGACTTCTACATGCATGAATTATCACTTGGGAAGGGAAATATGAAAGTCTAGATTTTAGTAGAACCTCATTTAGATAGGTTACAAGTACAAACAGGATAAGCTACTTCTATTCTGTTTGTTAAACAGCTAAAAGCAAATGACTGTTTCAATTCAGTTCCTTGGAAGAAAAAGGGAGAAAGAGCAAGAGTAAACCTGTAGGGAAATGATCATGAATGAAAGCCACAAACACACTAAACAGAAAGCCATGATCAAACATGGTCACAACAGAGGCAGAGAGAGATGGACTTAAAGAATAGACACTGAAGGAAAGCATTCTGCAAGGAAAAATTAGGTTAACAGTAAAAAAAAGCAAAAAAAATGGGGGAGGAAAAGAAAGCAGAGAGAGACATTCCTAGTCAAGTACAAACTTAAGGGAATAAAATAAGCATAATAAGGCTTGTGGAAAAACACGCACAAATAAAATGTATATACAATAGATCAGTAATACATCAGTATTCTTAAGGATATACTATGAACAAAGCCTCTGTTTTATATGCTTTTATTAATATATAAATTACGCATCTATACTGTTGTGCAAATTTTATGAAAATATCAACATACGTTGTCTATAAAACATATACTTAAGACAGAGGCTTTTGTTCATAATATATCCCTAATATAGCGATCTGTATTACTCCAAAACTTTTGCTTATAAATACTACCGTATTAAAGTTGAATATTGCCACTGTAAAAAGTGTCATTTGATTAGCCACACATGGTCATCTGTCACTACCTGAATGTTGTAAAGTATTACTTGAGAGAGAGAAAAATTGATTAAGAAATATTCCTAACTATTCACTGGGAAAAAGAACTGGTAATCAAAATTCTGAGGAGAATGTATGGCTTGAAAAGAAACATTTAATGGAACAGAAGATGGGGCAAAAAAGGTCAAAAATTTTCACCTAAATTTCTCATCTCACAACCAGTGGACAGTGAAAAAAATACTGTAACCTTTCACTTTTCACATATTTCTTATTTATTTCCTTGTTATGCAGGACCCCCTTCCTCAACATAACACAACTGAACTATATTACCTGTAACATTACATAGGATATGGTTTGTCTCTTCATTTATTCACATTCAATAACTATTAACACGGTTCTTACACTCGAGACCTATGCTACCTGCTCCAGGAGATGCACAACTGTTTCCTGAACCCCACTAGCTTACACTGACACGGGGCTCTAAGATGAACACTTAAATCACAATAACACAAAAGGTCTGAAATCTGAAGGCTTAGAATGTGACACAGGACACGGGGTAGGTCTTTTTAAAAATACAATAGAAAAAAAAAATCCCGAGTTGCACTTTTATCTCACGGTTATTAAAAGTCTCTGCTTCTATGAAGGGAAAGTCGATCAGTCGTGTCCGAATCTTTGCAACTCCATGGACTCTATGGTCCATGGAATTCTCCAAGCCAGAATACTGGAGTGGGCAGCTGTTCTCCAGGGGATCTTCCCGACCCAGGAATTGAACCCATGTCTCCTACATTACAGGTGAATTCTTTACCGACTGAGCTACAGGAGATAGGATCATTCTGGAATTCTATTAACAGTAAGCTAAAGAAAATAGAGCAGAAAGCCTCTTCATCACAAGAGGCAGAATGGTGTAGGGGTTAAAGACACGGGCTTTGGACCTATGGGCTTACATCCCAGTCCTACCACTTCAGCCTTTCAACCTTGAACAGACGACCTGAACTTTCAAACCCTCAGTTTCGCCATTGTTGAAATGGGGCAATGGTCTCCATCTCTGAGGCTGCTGAGGACTCATACTTGTGTCATTTGCCCGGGGCCTGGTACCTAGCCTCCTTGAATGTGAGTGGCTTTCACTGTCATGGAGACAGAGCAGTAGCACTGACTGCATCCTACTGGATGCCAAGCACACAGTGGGTCTCCTTTTATAGCAGCCAAGCTGAGGCTGAGGGGTAGCAGGCACAGGGTAACATGGATAGAGGTCACTGCCTACAGGACAGCTTATGGGCTCTAAGGTGACACCCCCGAGGCCGAGGCCCCATCACTGAACTGGCTGTGTAGAATTAGGCAGTCACTTCACTTCTCTGGACCTTTGTGTCCTACTCTGTCACTGCCCAAGCTGTGTGGAGTATGAAATGAGACACCACACATAAAATACTTGGCCCAGGGCCTAAGGATGGTGGTGATGGTCATGCTTTTCCCTGTTGCCCTTACCACAACTCTTCCTACCCCTTCTCACCATGTTCTGCCCAGCGCTTTAGTCCTGGGGCCGCTGCTGTGGAGCATCTGGGCAAATTTGCTTTCCCTTCTCCAAGTCCTGGGCTCAGTTCTGGGCTCAATGCCAGTCTGTACCAGCCTCAAGACACTGCCCATTGCAGCATTCCCTCACATCTCTGTTGCTTCAGGTCTCAGTTCACAATCAGAGATTCCTTCCATATACCCATGTTACCCACTTTACCGTAGGGAAATGGGCCCAGAGAGGGCACAGTTCTCCCTTAGAGACACACAGCAGAGTGCATTCCTGGATGGGTTGTGAAACTGAGGTCTTTCACTGTCTCTTCTGGGAAGCCTGGATGTGGATCCCACAGTGCACTGCTGGGCCAGGGCCAGGTCAGCACCATTTACAGTAAATACCAGGCATACCACATCTGCCAGTCCACCCCTCATTACCCACACACTGCCGCTCTTCACTAGATTCCCTCTCCAATGGGCGTTATGCAGGGCTTGGGGGTCACAGAGTACACAATAGGACAGTCACACATTATCAAGCCTTCAAGGAGGCCAGGCCCACCCCCACCCCTTCACACAGGACCCTTTCTTCGGGACCCCATCCTCAATTCCACCGCTCTTCTGCCGTTGTTAAAGCCCCTCCCCGTAATTCAAGCCCGTCCATAGACTATGGGTCCCTTGCGCGCCTCCACCGATACACTCTAGCCACACCTCTTTCCCCTCCGTGGCCGCTCCTCTCCAGCCACTGTCCTCTATCTGGTCACGCTCCAACCCCTAACCCCGCCTCCGGACTGACCACGCCCCCTTGACAAACAGCCCCGCCCTCACCATCAGGCCCGCCTCTCAGTTGCAACTCAGGTTCCCTCTGGCCTCCCCATCCCGTCCCTCCTCTCTGATACCGCCCCTCGCCCCGCCTCTCCCGACTGCGGCCTTAGGGGCTCCCCCAGGCCAGTTAACCGGGAGACCCACTGAACTCTTCCGTGGGTCTCAGCCAGCCGCCCTCGCGTTCACTTAAAGGGGAGATGCCGGCGAGGGTGGGCCCACACGACCGGCTTGAGCCCCGCCTGGGCGCCTGTGCCTGCTATTCATGTTTTATTTAAGTTCTGTGATTACTGACATTCAGTTAAATAACTTTAAAACGGCCAGTAAAGTGCTCTATAAGGGGAATTATAAGCGGGTCCGAAACCAGCTAAGGCTTTTGCAGCCTATCAAGTCTGTGGGGCGCTGGATCCCAGGAAGGTGTCCAACAGCCTTGGAGGGGAGACTCACAGGAGGGACCCCTGCCAGGCCCTTCCTCCCTGCTTACCTGTTCATCTTGTCCTTGTCATTCAGGCCACTCTTCCCGAGCAACAGGACCTGCTGCACTTTAGCTACGTTGCCTACGCTGGCAGCTCTGTGGATCTTTCCGAGGTCCTTGTCTCGGATGCGGTACCCGGGCTGAAAGTTGATTCTATGACTGCCGTCTCTCCCCGGGCTGATGGAGGAGCCGAAGGGCGAGCTGCCCTTCTTACTCCTGAAGCCAAAAGTCTTCTTCATCACAGAGCCTACAGACTCCAAACACACCTCACCTCCCCCTCGGCTCTTCACAGGCCCCTAAACCCAACAGGAGCACTAGAGGTAAGCCAGAGCCGGCCCGCCACAACCTCCCAGCTGGGAAGCTCAACGGTTTAGAATCTTACATCCCAGAATGATCGTTGCTAAGCAATGTGTTCACCTCTAAACACATTGCCTGTGTGCCAGAATGCCCAGGGTGCACGTGCAAGAACTGGAAGTGCATTTTTTGAAAGAAACAAATATTATCAATAAAGCCTACCTAAGGTAAGAGGAAATGAGAGGAAACTGAAATAAACACAGAAAGGAAAGCGACATTACAACAGATACCTCAGAAGTAAAGAAGCATAATCATGAGGGACTATTATTATTGATGAACAATTACAAACTGGAAAACTTAGAAGAAATAGATAAATTCTGAGAAACATACATGCTGTCAAGACTAAAACAAGAAAAAATACAAAAGTAGAAAAACTCAAAACTCCAGTAATAAATAAGGAGATTCAAATATTAATTAAAAAAAAAAAAAACCTCCCCAAAGTTAAAAGTTTACGATCAAACGGATTCAAAGCTCAATTCTACCAACATTCAAGTAAGAACTAAAAGTAAGACTATGCATAAAAACACTTGACAAAATTCAAAATCCATTTATGGTAAAAAAATTTTCAATAAAATAGAAATTTACTCAATACAATAAAGGCCATTTATAAAAAGCATGAGAAGTGAAAGTGATGGTCACTCAGTCGTATCTGACTCTTTGCTATGCCATGGATTATACAGTCCATGGAATTCTCTAGGCCAGAATATTGGAGTGGGTAGCCATTCCCTTCACCAGGGGGCCTTCCCAATCCAGAGATAGAACCTAGGTCTCTCGCAATGCACGCAGATTCTTTACCAGAGGAAAGCACCAAGGAATTCCTAAGCACCAAGGAATCCCAAGAATACTGGAGTGGGTAGCTGATCCCTTCTCCAGTGGATCTTCCTGACCCAGGAATCAAACCAGGGTCTCCTGCATTGCATGTGGATTCTTTACCAACTGAGCTAACAGGGTATCTAGTCTTGCTTGGGAAAACAGCGTCTGACAGTAGGAAAAGCAGGGACCAAGAGGCTTTGAACAAGATGGCTGCCATCTTTAAAGACAAAGAAGCCCTCTGTCCTGCGACGGATTCACGCTGATGTTTGGCAGAAACTAACACAACACTGTAAAGCAATTATCCTTCACTTCAAAATATATTAAAGAAAAAAAAACCCTCTCCCTCAACTATGCTGCCCCCTTCCCCTGCAGCCTGAACGGTGCTCAACCCAGAACCAAACACCCTGAAGGAGCTGCCCAGCCCCACGCTCTCCTCCTCGCCGCAGCCTAGATTCTGCTCCCTCACTCTGTGGAACTGTTCTCCTCTCTGCCACGGACTCGAGAGGAGATGAAATCAAACGGCTCGCCTACAGTGAAGGGGGCGAGCCCTCAGCACTTCAGGTCCCGGGTGCCAGGTGGTAAGGTTCAGAGAAAGCTGCCAGGGACATTACCAGGGTACAAACATCACGTGGTGAGGCCACGAGCTGGACCCTCACTGGAGGGAAAAAGAGCGCAAGACCCTGAGTCACGGGTCTGTCCCCACAGATGGGGAGGGGGCGGGTTGGCGTGCATGCAGTCACGGGCTGTGGTCACTTCCCCACGGTGAGGGGACTCCTGCCCTGTGTCTGTGCGGCGGACACTGCGCTGTGATTAAATGTAACCTGGGTGTGGAGAACAGCTGGAGCGCATGTTCAACCTGCCTCAGCCTGGCTCCCAGGAAAGAGCAATGAGTTTTTTTCTCTTCCCAGCTAGTGGCTAAGGCTGGGAAGAAGCAGGGAACATGCATTGGCTCAAGAGCACATTCTGATCCAAACTCACAGTGTAATGTAAACCTATCATTTCTGATCCCGCAGGACAGGCAACACTTTAGTCGCTCAGCCATGTCCAAGTCTCTGAGAACCCATGAATCGCAGCACGCCAGGCCTCCCTGTCCATCACCAACTCCCAGAGTTTACTCAAACTCATGTCCATTGAGTCGGCGATGCCATCCAACCATCTCATCCTCTGTCATCCCCTCCTCCTCCTGCCCCCAATCCCTCCCAGCATCAGGGTCTTTTTCAAAGAGTCAACTCTTCACATGAGGTGGCCGAAGTACTGGAGTTTCAGCTTCAGCATCAGTCCTTCCAAGAAACCCCCAGGACTGACCGCCTTTAGGATGAACTGGTTGGATCTCCTTGCAGTCCAAGGGACTCTCAAGAGTCTACTCCAACACCACAGTTCAAAACCATCAATTCTTTGGCGCTCAGCTTTCTTCACAGGCCAACTTCACAGTCCAACATCCATACATGACCACTGGAAAAGCCATAGCCTTGACTAGCTGGACCTCTGTTGGCAAAGTAATGTCTCTGATTTTAATATGCTATCTATGTTGATCATAACTTTCCTTCCAAGCAGTGAATGTCATTTAATTTCATGGCTGCAGTCACCATCTGCAGTGATTTTGGAACCCAGTAAAATAAAGTCAGCCACTGTTTCCACTGTTTCCCCATCTATTTCCCATGAAGTCATGGGACAAGATGCCATTACCTTAGTTTTCTGAATGTTGAGCTTTAAGCCAACTTTTTCATTCTTCTCTTTCACTTTCATCAACAGGCTTTTTAGTTCCTCTTCACTTTCTGCCATAAGGGTGGTGTCATCTGCATATCTGAGGTTATTGATATTTCTCCCGGCATTCCAGCTTGTGCTTCTTCCAGCCCAGCGTTTCTCATGATGTACTCTGCATATACGTTAAATAAGCAGGGTGACAATATACAGCCTTGACGTACTCCTGTTCCTGTCTGGAACCAGTCTGTTGGTACATATCCAGTTCTAACTATTGCTTCCTGACCTGCATATAGGTTTCTCACGAGGCAGGGCAGATGGTCTGCTATTCCCGTCTCTTTCAGAATTTCCACAGTTGATTGTGATCCACACAGTCAAAGGCTTTGGCATAGTCAATAAAGCAGAAATAGATGTTTTTCTGGAACTCTTGCTTTTTCTATGATCCAGCAGATGTTCGCAACTTGATCTTTGGTTCCTCTGCCTTTTCCAAAACTAGTTTGAACATCTGGAAGTTCACAGTTCACGTATTGCTGAAGCCCGGCTTTGAGAATTTTGAGCGTTACTTTACTAGTGTGTGAGATGAGTGCAATTGTGTAGTAGTTTGAACATTCTCTGGCATTGCCTTGCTTGGGGACCTTTTCCAGTCCTGTGGCCACTGCTGAGTCTTCCAAATTTGCGCGCATATTGGGTGCAGCACTTTCACAGCACCATCTTTCAGGATTTGAAATAGCTCAACTGGAATTCCATCACCTCCACTAGCTTTGTTCATAGTGATGCTTTCTAAGGCCCACCTGACTTCACACTCCAGGATGTCTGGCTCTAGGTGAGAGATCACACCATCGTGATTATCTGGGTCGTGAAGATCTTTTTTGTACAGTCCTTCTGTGTATTCTTGCCACCTCTTCTTAATATCTTCTGCTTCTGTTCGGACCATACCATTTATCGAATCCATCTTTGCATGAAATGTTCCCTTGGTATCTCTAATTTTCTTGAAGAGATCTCAAGTCTTTTCCATTCTGTTGTTTTCCTCTATTTCTTTGCATTGATAGCTGAGGAAAGCTTTCTTATCTCTCCTTGCTATTCTTTAGAACTCCGCATTCAAATGCGAATATCTTTCCTTTTCTCCTTTGCTTTTCACTTCTCTTCTTTTCACAGCTATTTGTAAGGCCTCCTCAGACAGCCATTTTGCTTTTTTGCATTTCTTTCCTATGGGGATGGTCTTGATCCCTGTCTCCTGTACAATGCCATGAACCTCCATCCATAGTTCATCAGGCACTCTGTCTATCAGACCAAGTCCCTTAAATCTATTTCTCACTTCCACTGTATAATCCTAAGAAATATGATTTAGATCATACCTGAATGGTCTAGTGCTTTTCCCAACTTTCTTCAATTTAAGTCTGAATTTGGCAATAAGGAGTTCATGATCTGACCCACAGTCAGCTCCCGGTCTTGTGTTTGCTGACTAACAGGAGCTACCTCAAGTCTGAGGTCAGGGAAGGCGACTGAGAGGAGAAACCCCACGTCCAAGGAGCGGCAGCTGCGTCGGCACAGAAGGGCCGAGACGAGCTACTCCACGTTCAAGGTCAGGAGGGGCAGCCATGAGGAGATACTCCTCGTCCAAGGTAAGGAGCAGCGGCTGCACTTTGTTGGAGCAGCCATGAAGAGATACCGCACGTCCAAGGTACAAAAAACCCAAGTAAGACAGTAGGTATTGCGAGAGGGCATCAGAGGGCCAACACACTGAAACCATAATCACAGAAAACTAGCCAATTTGATCACATGGACCACAGCCTTGTCTAACTCAATAAAACTAAGCCATGCCACATGGGGCCTCCCAAGACAGACGGGTCATGGTGGAGAGGTCTGACAGAATGTGGTCTACTGGAGAAGGGAATGGCAAACCACTTCAGTATTCTTGCCTTGAGAACCCCATGAACAGTATGAAAAGGCAAAATGATAGGATACTGAAAGACGAACTCCCCAGGTCAGTAGGTGCCCAATATGCTACTGGAGATCAATGGAGAAATAACTCCAGAAAGAATGAAGGGATGGAGCCAAAGCAAAAACAATACCCAGGTGAGGATGTGACCGAATAGAAGCAAGGTCCGATGCTGCAAAGAGCAATATTGCATAGGATAATTCATTAGGTCCATGAATCAAGGCAAATTGGAAGTGGTCAAATAGGAGATGGCAAGAGTGAATGTTGACATTCTAGGAATCAGCAAACTAAAATGGACAGGAATGGGTGAATTTAACTCAGATGACCATTATATCTACTACTGTGGGCAGGAATCCCTTACAAGAAATGGAGTAGACATCATGGTCAACAAGAGTCTGAAATGCAGGACTTGGATGCAATCTCAAAAATGACAGAATGATCTCTGTTCGTTTCCAAGGCAAACCATTCATACCATGGTAATCCAAGCCTATGCCCCAACCTGTAATGCTGAAGAAGCTGAATTTGAATGGTTCTATGAAGACCTACAAGACCTTTTAGAACTAACACCCCAAAAAGTTGTCCTTTTCATTCTAGGGGACTGGAATGCAAAAGTAGGAAGTCAAGAGACACCTGGAGTAACAGGCAAATTTGGCCTTGGAGTATAGAATGAAGCAGGGCAAAAGCTAATAGAGTTTTGCCAAGAGAACACACTGGTCATAGCAAACACCCTCTTCCACCAACACAAGAGAAGACGCTACACATGGACATCACCAGATGGTCAACACTGAAATCAGAGGACAGGCAACAGCCAACCTGAAAGGTGGTGAAATTGGCCCAGGTCTGAACCTGGGTGTGTGCGGGGCGGAGAGAGAGGATTCTTTATCATGGGCAGGGATGGGCCCTGGGGCTGTCTTCAGCCTGTGAATGAGGCTGAGGAATGGGAGAATAATTTCTCCAGGATCCAGGCAAGTGCAGCCTGCAGCTCCAAGCAGTGCTTGGGCTGCTGTGTCCACATCTACTCCCTGGTTAATTTCTGAAGCTGTCAGAGCACAAGAAATCTGTCTAAAGGAAGGTGGGCTGCTGGCGTTCAGATGCTTAAATAAACCACATCTGTAGGAGTGCAGAACCCAAAGGCCATGTCTGGGCCCTCAGCATTGAGAAGAGAAATCGTAGTAGTATGTGGATAAGGCAAAGCTCGGGATGCTGGAATCCTTTTGAATTATTACTCTGGCTCTGCCTCAAAATGAGCCTCATATATTTCAACCAATTTATTTTCTCCATTTGTCTATGGATCCATGTATCTATCTCCTGTCTACTGTGATCTCAGCCTGCAAATTAGACTGTTTGCCTGGGGAGGAAGAGGGATAGGTCACACCCAGCAAGGCTGTTCCAGCACTGATCTGGCACTAATATCAACTAACCCCCACAGTGATAAAGAAAAACCAAGGGCTGCAGCAGAAAAGAGTTAGATTTTGGTGGCAGGCAGGTTGCGCGTGTGCAAATCCCAGCTCAAATATCAAGTTTAAACCCTCAGCCTCAATTGACTCATCCCAGCCTCACTTTATGAAGCTGTGGGTGTTGGAGGTTATCAGGCAGAGTAAAGGGGCATTTTGTTAAGTGTACACGTGGCAGCGATCACTACTCTTATTAATTTGTACATTATCACTGTTTCTGCAGAATCAGGGACGTGCCGTCACTAGGTGGAACGCTAGTTTAGTAAGGGTGGACATTACGTATAATCAAGGTAAGGCTGGGGAGGAGGGAGGGGTCCAGCTGCTCTGGAGAGTGGGCAGGAGGCCAGGAGGCAGTGGGCCTGGGACAGGTGGGCACCAGGCCCCAGACCCCAGGATGGTGAGTAGAGGAAGGCTAATGATGAAGGGTCTCGACTGAAGAGGAGCAGGACTCAGGCCTAAACATTTCTGCCTGGACAAGACAAAGTACCAGTGGACCAGGGCCAAGGAATGTGCTGTTGGGGAGGGGACAGAGGGGAACCCATCTCCTGGTTCCTCCAGCAGAAGCTGAGGAGCTGCTCCCCTCAGGAAAGGTTAAGTAGCCTCACCAAAGCCATCTGACAGTAAGTGATGGATCCAAGGTGGAAAACTCAATCGTCTTTCCTACTGTATAGCATGGGCCACTCTGCTCAATGGTATGTGGCAACCTTGGAAGGAAAGGGAGTTTGGAATGAACACTGGAGTATGTATATCTTTTTGAATTAGTTTTCTCCAGATATATGCCCCAGAGTGGGACTTCTGGATCATACAGTAGTTCTATTGCATTTTCATCTTTTTAAGGAACTTCCACACTGTCCTCCATAGTGGCTGTACCAATTTACAGTTTTACCAGTAATGTAGGATGGTTTCCTTTTCTCTATATCCTCTCCAGCTTTTATTATTTGTAGACTTTTGGATGATGGCCATTCTGACCAGTGTGATGTGATACCTCATTGCAGGTCTGTCATGCATTTCTCTGATAATTTGTCATGCTGAACATCATTTCATGTGGCTACTGGCAATCTGTATGTATTCTTTGGAGAACTGTCTATTACAGTCTTCTGTCCATTTCTATTTTGTATTTTTATTTATTTGTTTTGCCCATTTTTAAATTGGGTTTCTGGTTATTTTAATTTTCTTGACATAGAGTTACATGAGCTATTTGTATATTTTGGAGATTAATCCCTTGTCAGTTGCTTCCTTTGCAAATATTTTTTCCCTCTCTGTTAGCTTTTTGTTTGGTTTATTGTTTCCTTTGGTGTGCAGAAGCTTTTAAGTATAACTGAGTCGCATGTGTTTATTTTTGCTTTTATTTTCGGTACTCTAAGACATGGATCAAAAAGGATATTTCTGCAATTTATGTCAGAGTGCTTTCTTTTGGCTGTGCCATGCGACTTGTGGGATCTTAGTTCCCTGACCAGGGATCGAACTCAGGCCTACAGCAGTGAAAGTGCCAAGTCTTAACCCTTGGACTGCCAGAGAATTCCCTCAAAGAGTGTTCAGCCTATGTTTTCCTCTAAAAGTTTCCACGTAGGTCTTTCATGCATTTCAAGTATACTTTTGTCTATGGTATCAGAGAATGTTCTAATTTCATTCTTTTACGGAGCTGTCCAGATTTCCAAGCATCACTTATTGAAGAGGGTTTTCCGCACTGTCCATCCTTGCCTCTTTGTCATAGGTTAAGCAACCATATGTGCATGGA
Source organism: Cervus canadensis (assembly GCF_019320065.1). Lineage (NCBI taxonomy): Eukaryota > Metazoa > Chordata > Mammalia > Artiodactyla > Cervidae > Cervus > Cervus canadensis. Next base: position 8,795,570 of record NC_057395.1, on the reverse strand, counting down.
GAGAAGAGTTCACATTATGTTGTTGAGTCCTCCTACCCCAGATCTGAGCTTTCCATCTCTTCCAGCAGTTTAAGGTTTTTCTCATTCACGCACTTACAGTAAATGTGCAGACAGATGGAGGGAGGGGGCGTGCAGCAGCTTCAGGAGAGCGGTTGCCACCAGGAAGAGGAAAGAGGTTGGCTGCAGTAGAACAGAGACTGGGCTTCTGTCCAAGATGTTGTAACAATGTTCTTAACACATCTGCATGTTTATGTAATACATATGAATGTTTCCTATAGAACTATTTTTCTATAACAAGAATGCTCTCTGCCCACAGTTACTTCCTCGCTAAAACCCGCGTCTTCAGGCTCCAGCTGAAGAGTCTCTTCCTCGGAGAGAATTTCCCGGATTTCTCCATCTGCCAATATTTTGAGTGCATGACACTCTCTCCAAGTGTGGTGTTTTCTTTCACGGCACGTACTCTGACCCGCATTACCTGCATTGAATATCTGCCTTCTGCATGACACTGTTGGTGGCCACGGGGGCAAACCTCTTGATTCCGCTGTTTACAACGGAAACACCAGAGCCCTTTATCAGCTCATAACTGCTGAGTGCATATCTGTTGCAGGAACAAATGAAGGACTTGGGAACCTGAGTGCAGGACTTTCCATTTCCCTTACATTTACTGCAGATCTCTTGCACATCAGTTCCTCGTTCATCAGCATCTATCCTTAAACAGTCACTGCAAAGTGTTCCTACTGTCCTGTGTCCTCCACACACCCTAACAGCACACTACTGATTTCTACGCCCAACTAACTGATGAAAACACTACCGGAACAAGGCCAGGGACGAAATCTCAAGTTGCAGACATACTTCTCTCCAGGATGAGCTCTCAATAACTCATTTTTCCTCCAGCAGTCAGTAGTCTTGTATCTTATTCTTCACCCAACCACAGGTGCTCTGAAGTCTGTTGTTCAGCTCAAATTCTCCTCTGTGCCCACTCCCATGCTTGGCTCTAAACAGTCCGCAACTCCAGAGCCCTCTAACCTACCAAGCTGTAGTGTTCTGCAGCAGGAGTTCCCAGCCCACTTCACTCAAGCTTTCGGAAGTCACTGCTACTCCTGCTAAATTTGCAAACTGCCTGTTCTCCCTTTAAACCCACTAAGGCCTCACCTGAGGAAAACAAGCAGCGGAAACAATACACTTCACTCATTAGGTCTCTTACTTGCTCTTGTGTCATCTCTCTTGGATCCACCCTAATTCCGTTCAAGTCATACCAGTCAAACGAGAAGTATTTATTGAACACCTACCATGTGCCAAGCACTATTTGGTCCCTGGAGACATAACAATCATTAACACAAATCCTTCTACTTCTGTATAGCTAGGGTATGATCAGGCTCACAGAGAATTTAAAAAAAAGAAAACATATCCAAAAACTAATGTTAAGATGATCTGACATCAATATCATATTTCTTAAACTGTTTTAGAATATCAGCTTACCAACTTACACATCAGGTAGGTTTTCCTCGTATAAAACTTTCATCTCCTCCAGAACTTGCCTCAGTCCACCCTCCTGGAACATATAAAATTACACTCCCTAATTCCCCCACCAAGTTTGTAGCAACACTCTATGCTTATGTACTTTATGAAAAACCAGTAGTCCTTCCACACCTACTAACATGGCTATAATGACAAGTGTTGCAGAGGATGGGGAGAAACTGGAACCCTTGTCCAATGCAGGTAGGAATGTAAAATGGTACAGCCCTGTAGAAAAAGTCTTGTGGGTCCACAAAAAGTCAAATTTCGAATTCCCACATTATCCAGCAATTCCTCTTCTAGGTATACACTCAAGAGAACTGAACACCTATGTTCATACAAAGTATGTCTATTCAACGGAATATTGCTCAGTCCAAAAAAAAAAAAAAAGTGCTGATACATACAACAACATGAACTTTGAAAACACTGATTAGTGAAATAAGCCAGACACAAAAGGACAAATATGGTATGATGCAACATTCTGAAATGTCTAGAATACGCAAACTCATAGAAACAAAGTAGATTAGAGGCTACCAGGCTGAGGGGGTAGAAGAGTGGGTAGTTACTGCTTAAAAGCTATAGAGTTCATTTGGGGTTATGAGAAAGCTTTGGAAATAGAGGTGATGGTTGCACAACAATGTGAATATAATTAATGCCACTGAAGTGGACACAGAAGAATGGTTAGAAATGGCAACATTTAAGTTTTGCATCGTTAACCACATTTAAAAACAATAAAAATGAATGACTTACTAATAAAATACACAATCAACACAGTCACTGAGGATAATCTTAAAGACACCATACTGAGAAGTCAGACAGAAAGGAGTACACACTGTATGCTTCTAACTGGCCCTGTACAGAAAAGTTTGCAATTGCTGGCATGCTGACTCCAGAAATACAGTAAAAAAGACAAATATAATCTGTAGGGGAAAGAAAATCCTTGGCTGCCTCAGGCTGCAGGTGGGAGGTAGCCAGTGCCACAAAAGAGAAAAGAGAATCCTTACGATGGCAGACATCTTGGTTGGGTTGCTGGTTACAAGGATTGTATACATTTGTCAAAACTCTAGTAAAATGTGTACTGTGTTGTACATAAATCATACCTCAATAAAACTAATGACAAAAAGCCAATAGTCTACAGACGTAATAACACATGACAAAAGCAGGTAAAATACTCATTTATTGGAAAAGGATCTTAAAAGGTTACTACCCACCACCCCCCCAAAAAAACCCTACACACTGCTAGGATAGAAAACAGGAAGGTCAAAGGAGTTTTTCTGCTATCTACTTTGGCAAATTTCTAAAAAAACTTCCCTTGGAAGGATAAAAACATGAGAATTATAAAATTCATAAATGCTACACAATGTCTGTGAACAAGCAACACCTACACCTGAAACACTGTAAATAAACTATATTTCAATTAAAAATTTTACCAAAAAAAAAAAAAAACACCCAATAAAGCTGTAACAATGAAAAACAAAAGAAAAAAAAA
>NC_057395.1:8782056-8792466 GCF_019320065.1 Cervus canadensis | reverse complement strand
CTGATTTCTACGCCCAACTAACTGATGAAAACACTACCGGAACAAGGCCAGGGACGAAATCTCAAGTTGCAGACCTACTTCTCTCCAGGATGAGCTCTCAATAACTCATTTTTCCTCCAGCAGTCAGTAGTCTTGTGTCTTATTCTTCACCCAATCACAGGTCCTCTGAAGTCTGTCGTTCAGCTCAAATTCTCCTCTGTGCCCACTCCCATGCTTGGCTCTAAACAGTCCAAAACTCCAGAGCCCTCTAGCCTACCAAGCTGTAGTGTTCTGCAGCACGAGTTCCCAGCCCACTTCACTCAAGCTTTCGGAACTCACTGCTACTCCTGCTAAATTTGCAAACTGCCTGTTCTCCCTTTAAACCCACTAAGGCCTCACCTGATGAAAACAAGCAGCGGAAACAATACACTTCACTCGTCAGCTCTCTCACTTGCTCTAGTGTCATCTCTCTTGGATCCACCCTAATTCCGTTCAAGTCATACCAGTCAAACGAGAAGTATTTATTGAACCCCTACCATGTGCCAAGCACTATTTGGTCCCTAGAGACATAACAATCATTAACACAAATCCTTCTACTTCTGTATAGCTAGGGTATGATCAAGCTCACAGAGAATTTAAAAAAAAGAAAACATATCCAAAAACTAATGTTAGGATGATCTGACATCAATATCATATTTCTTACACTGTTTTAGAATATCAACTTACCAACTTACACATCAGGTAGGTTTTGCTCGTATAAAACCTTCATCTCCTCCAGAACTTGCCTCCGTCCATCCTCCTGGAACATATCAAATTACACTCCCTAATTCCCCCACCAAGTTTGTGGCAATCCTCTATGCTTATGTACCTTATGAAAAACCAACAGTCCTTCCACACCTACTAACATGGCTACAATGACAAGTGTTGCAGAGGATGGGGAGGAACTGGAACCCTTGTCCAATGCAGGTAGGAATGTAAAATGGTACAGCCCTGTAGAAAACAGTCTTGTGGGTCCACAAAAAGTCAAATTTCGAATTCCCACATTATCCAGCAATTCCTCTTCTAGGTATACACTCAAGAGAACTGAACACCTATGTTCATACAAAGTATGTCTATTCAATGGAATATTGCTCAGTCCAAAAAAAAAAAAAGTGCTGATACATACAACAACATGAACTTTGAAATCACTGCTTAGTGAAATAAGCCAGACACAAAAGGACAAATATTGTATGATGCAACTTATCTGAAATGTCTAGAATAGGCAAACTCATAGAAACAAAGTAGATTGGAGGCTACCAGGCTGAGGGCATAGAAGAGTGGGTAATTACTGCTTAAAAGCTATAGAGTTCATTTGGGGTTACGAAAAAGCTTTGGAAATAGAGGTGATGGTTGCACAACAATGTGAATATAATTAATGCCACTGAAGTGGACACAGAAGAATGGTTAGAGATGGCAACATTTAAGTTTTGCATCGTTTACCACAATTAAAACCAATAAAAAGGAATGACTTACTAACAAAATACACAATCAACACGGTCATTGAGGATAATCTTAAAGACACTGTACTGAGAAGTCAGACAGAAAGGAGTACACACTGTATGCTTCTAACTGGCCCTGCACAGAAAAGTTTGCAATTGCCGGCATGCTGACTCCAGAAATACAATAAAAAAGACAAATATAATCTGTAGGGGAAAGAAAATCCTTGGCTGCCTCAGGCTGCAGGTGGGAGGTAGCCAGTGCCACAAAAGAGAAAAGGGAATCCTTGGGATGGCAGACATCTTGGTTGGGTTGCTGGTTACAAGGATTGTATACACTTGTCAAAACTCTATTAAAATGTGTACTGTGTTGTACATAAATTATACCTCAATAAAACCAATGACAAAAAGCCAATAGTCTACAGACGTAGTAACACATGACAAAAGCAGGTAAAATACTTATTTATTGGAAAAGGATCTTAAAAGGTTACTACCCCCCCCCCCAAAAAAAAAAAAAACAAAACCCACACACTGCTAGGATAGAAAACAGAAAGGTCAAAGGAGTTTTTCTGCTATCTACTTTGGCAAATTTCTAAAACAACTTCCCTTGGAAGGATAAAAACATGAGAATTATAAAATTCATAAATGCTACACAATGTCTGTCAACAAGCAACACCTACACCTGAAACACTGTAAATAAACTATATTTCAATTAAAAATTTTACCAAAAAAAAAAAAAAACACCCAATAATGCTGTAACAATGACAACCAAAAGAAAAAAAAAAAATCTCGAAACAAAACAACGATAAGCAACCCATTTACTGTTAGAGCCAAAATAAAAGCATTAGCAAAAAAAAAATGCTTTAGCACTACGGGTATAACTACAAAATTACACTATTTAATGCAGCTTCAATGTAAGAAATGATTTCTAATGAAAAATGAAAGCTTGCCTTCTACCGACTCTTTCATCAACTGGTTAAAAAGATATCATGGAAAAGTCTGCTTTACTAGAATTCAATTCAATATTCCTTCTCCCACAAATATTATTTTAAGGGACAGCTGAAACTCTTGCACGATTAGATCAGCAGGTATACAAAAGACAAGTATGAAATAAACTTGTAAAGATACAACCGAGTTTCCAGATCTAAATTTTTATTTATTTTTTTAAGATTTAAACTGTTAAAATTCACACTGGGAATTGCATCATTTTGTGCTCCCACCACCAGCTGCAAGCCCCTGGGAACTCAAGATAGTTTTCCTAAAGACTCAAATGGTTATCAGTTCTGCAGATACAAAGGGCATCATTCCAATCTGCCAAACACAGCACCTAACCATGAGGGATTCTGGAATGAAAAAGGCAGAGTCCTTGCTCTCAACCAGCTACCATCTGCCACGGAGGCATGATTCTCGAAAGCATGTGTGGGTCCAGGGTGTGAGGGGTCAATCAGATCAAGACCAATTCTTAGTCTAACCCAGCTCAGCTGTCCCAGTGGCCAGCCCCCAAAGGCAGCCAGGACTGCAGGAAAAGGTGCACCGACGCCCTCTAAGACCCAGAAAAGCCAGTGATTTTACACTTGTAAGTTCACCCCTGATTCCCCTCCTCCTCCCTGCCACTTCCCAAAGTGGGAAACCAACACTTCAAGTCTGAGCCAAACAGACAGTTTGACTCACAGGCTGAAAAGCCAGCACCTGTGGGCAGTGTCTGCGCCTTTGCGCTCCTTTCTCCCCGTGTGATCTAGTCTTCCCACCCTAGTGGGGACTTATTGGAAAGCCTCCACCCCTCTCAAACATCTGGCTTAGAATTCCACATTCAAAAACTAAGATCATGGTATCTGGTCCTATCGCTTCATGGCAAATAGATGGGGGAAAAATGAAAACAGTGGCAGAACTTATTTTCTTGGGCTCCTAAATCATTGCAGATGGTGACAGCAGCGATGAAATTTAAAGACCCTGGCTCCTTGGAAGAAAAGCTATGACAAGCCTAGAGAGGGCTTTAAAAAGCAGAGATACCACTTTGCAGACAAAAGTCCCTATAATCAAAGCTATGGTTTCTCCAGGAGTCATGTACGGATATGAGAGTTGGACCATAAAGAAGGCTGAGCACCGAAGAATTGATGCTTTTGAACTGTAGAGTTAGAGAAGTCTCTGGAGAGTCCCTTGGACAGCAAGGAAATCAATCCAGTCAATCCTAAAGGAAAGCAACCCTGAATATTCCTTGGAAGGACTGATGCTGATGCTGAAGCTCCAATACTTTGGCCACCTGATGTAAAGACCTGACTCATTGGAAGAGACCCTGATGCTGGGAAAGATTCAGGATATGACCAAGGAGAAGGGGGCTACAGAGGGTGAGATGGTTGGATGACATCACTGACCCAATGGACATGAATTTGAGCAAACTCAGAGGGACAGGGAAGAACAGGGAAGCCTAGTGTCGTGCCTCAATACATGCGGCCATAAAGACTGGGGCATGACTTAGGGACTGAACAATAACCCCTCTGAGTTCTAGGGCTCCAGGGAACCTCCCACTGTGGTCTCCTAACTTTTTAGATAAGGTAACTGCCTGAAGTTGCAAGAGTAACAGACTGCAACCGAAGAAAACTGTTCAAGTTGGGGCTCTGCTTCCAACAGCTGCAAGTTCAGACAAGCCCTTTAACTTGATGCGTAATTCCAGTGGCTCAGCTTCCCCATCTGTTAAATGGCCCAAGGGTCAGACTAAGTGCTCTTGGATGTTCAAAACAAGACTCACCTTACCCAAAGGCTCTTCCTGCTGACTGCCAGATGTTTCCTCTGCTACCTGAGAAAAGCCTCCAGAGACGCGGTCCCTCCCCTCCCCTGCTACTCCTCTCACCTCCACCCCTGTCCTTGTACCTACTGTAAGGTACAGTTCCGGCGAGGCAGAAAAGGAAAGACGACCTCAACAGAAGTAGGTTACCTTTATTCAGGCAAGGAGGGGCGACAGTCGGCCTAACGACCAGGCTGAGCGCCGAAAGGGATCAAGGAGGCTTCATACTTATAGGGAGGTTTGTGGAAGCGATAAGGGAAATGTCAATCAGGCGGGATATTTTGAGTATTCTTTTGTTGAGATGACACTTGTAGTTGGGCAGGGGGTGATAAGTCTTCTGGGCGGGTGTAGGGGGTGGTAGGTTTCCGGACAGGGGGTGATAAGTCCCAGATAGATGCAGCTGGCCTGGAGCATCAGGATGGAACTAAAGTTATGCTTTGTTTTCTCCAAAGTTAGATGATTCAGCAAGGGGCCTTTGAGACTGTTGTTCTCTTTTCTAGGCCCAAAAGACTCCTTCACCTACAAGACCTGTCGTCTCAGGACACGGTGTTCAGCGACCCCCGACCGGGCTGCTGACCACATCCATCTCTCCTGCTGTCTATTCTAACCCACCAAGAACCAGCCTTTCTTCTATCCAATCCATTCCCCAAAGTGCTACGTGGTGGTTTAGTCCCTAAATCGTGTCCCACCCTGGCAAGCCCATGGACTGTAGAGCACCAGGCACCTCTGTCCATGGGATTCTCCAGGCAGGAATACTGGAGTGCGTTGCCATTTCCTTTTCCAGAGGAGCTTCCCAACCCAAGAATCGAACCCGGGTCTCCTGCACTGCAGGCAGATTCTTTACCCACTGAGCTATGAGGGAAGCCCCATCATCAGTGGGGAAGCACCTTAATTAGTGAAGCGAAAGTCGCTTACTCTGACTCTTTGCAAAGTCTGACTCTTTGGGACAGTCCATGCCAGAATAGTGGAGTGAGTAGCCTTTCCCTTCTCCAGGGGATCTTCCCAACCCCGGGATTGAATCCAGGTCTCCCGCATTGCAGGCAGATTCTTGACCAGATGAGCCATAAGAGCTGCGACAGCTATCTAGACACAGAGTAATCCCATGGCTTCTCTGAAATGCCTTGTGTAAGAGCGAACCTCAGGCTCCAGAGCCCCCTTGCTGCCCGCCCTTCCCAGGCGGGGAGGGGAGGGTGTTTGCATGGTCCGCTCCCCGGTGGGGCTACCCTCACCGCAGCCCTCAGGGCGCGGCCCTAACTCCGAGCTACCCTGTCCCCACCTCCCCAGTGTAACTCTCACCTGAGCTCCAGGATCCCATCTCCTGGTCTCTCCGCGCGTCACCGGGGCGAGACGCCCACCGGAGCCGGCGCGCACAGAGGCTTCGAGGACGGCGGGCCGCTGGGGGCGCAGAGGCAGTGGCGGCGACGCTCGCGCGCGCGGGAAGCTGCCGAAACCGACCTGCCCACAGCCACGGAGTGGAGCCACAGGCACACCCGCCATCCCGCTCGCGGCTGCGTAGCCCCAGAGCAGCGGCCCGGGAGGCGCCCGCTCGCCTCTGCCCTCACGGCGCCCCGCCTCAGGCAGCCTTCCCTCGGCCGCGCGGGGCGGCTCCAGGGCCGGCTCCATGGCCGGCTCCATGGCCTTCTCGCAGACCCTGGCGCAGGCGCCAGGCGGGGAACTTAGGCTGGGCCTCTGAGAGCGTCGGCGGCGCGCGGGGGGCGTGTGAGCGGCGAGCACGCTCGACGATCCTGGGGGCGGGGGTTGTGTGGGCGGCAAGCGGGGAGTGCGCCTGCGCGGGGGGCGTGCGGCCGGGGAGCGCGTGCTGGCGTCGGGGGTCGTGAGATCGGAGAGCGCTGCCCGCGCACTGCGGCGAGGGCGGCGTGTGAGCGGCGAGCCGGGCCGGCGGGGAGCGGCCGGAGGGGCGCGTGTGAGCGGGAGCCGGGCAGGCGGGGAGCGGGAAGAGGGGTGCGTGTGAGCAGGGAGCGTGAGCCGGCTGCGTGTGAGCAGCGAGCACCGGCCGGCGCCTGGGGGCGGGGGTTGTGTGGGCGGCGAGCCTGACGTGCGCCTGCGCGTGGGGCGTTCGGCCGGGGAGCACGTGCCGGCGTTGGCGGTCGTGAGAGCGGGGAGCGCGGCCTGGCGCACTGGGGCGAGGGGGGCGTGTGAGCGGCGAGCCGGGCTGGCGGGGAGCGGGGAACGGGAGCCGGCAGCGTGTGAGCTGCGAGCCGGGCCGGCGTGGGGCGGGGAGAGGGGTGCGTGTGAGCGGGGAGCGTGAGCCGGCAGCGTGTGAGCGGGAGCCGGGCCGGCAGGGGGCGGGGAGAGGGGTGCGTGTGAGCGGGGAGCGTGAGCCGGCAGCGTGTGAGCGGCGAGCCGGGCCGGCGGGGAGCGGGGTGCGTGTGAGCGGCCAGCCGGGCCGGCAGGGGGCGGGGAGAGGGGTGCGTGTGAGCTGGGAGCGTGAGCCGGCAGCGTGTGAGCGGCGAGGCGGGCCGGCGGGGGGCGGGGAGAAGGGTGCCTGTGAGCGGGGAGCGTGAGCCGGCAGCGTGTGGCGGCGACCGTGCCCGGCGGGGAGCCCTCCGTGAGTGGGTGGCGTGTGACGGGCAAAGCGTGAGCCGGCAGCGTGTGGATGCAGCGATACTCGGGCCGGGAGGGGCGGGGAGAGGGTGTGCGTGTGAGCGGAGGGTAGCGTGAGCCTGGCACGTGCTTGATCGACGAAGGCCGGGCCGTTTGCGGGGAGCGGGGAGAGGGGCGCGTGTGAGCGGGAGCGTGAGCCCCGGACCTGGGTCGGCGGGGGAGAGGGGGTGCGTGTGAGCTGGGAGCGTGAGCCGGCAGCGTGTGAGCGGAGAACTTGGCTGGGGCGGGGAGAGGGGCGCGTGTGAGCGGGGAGCGTGAGCCGGCAGCGTGTGAGCGGCGAACCGGGCCGGCGCGTGGCGGGAGGCCCGGGGAGGGGGGCGGGGGGGGGGCGTGTGAGCCGGATAAGGGGCTCTGTCAGTGGGACACGCGGGCCGGCGCCTCGGGGCGTTGTGAGCCAGGCCTGCAGCGAAGGGGGCGTGTGAGCCGGAAATGGGGCCCTGGGAGGCGGGAGGGCAGGCGGTCACCATCTGGCCTGAGGAGCAGGCAGCTGGCGGTTGATCCCGGGCCCCCTCCGCGTGGGTCTGGCAGGGCGCCCAGAGAATGCCCCGGGGCTCCAGCGGTGGGCTTGGCCGGTGCGTGCGTCCTGCCGCCACCGGGCTGCTTATTGTTTTTAATTTGAAGACAGTGACAATATCCTGATTTTGCTACCCTACACTTTGGGTTCTGAAGTGAGTTTTATCTAAAAATTGCTGCATAATGCCAGGTCAGTCTATAGCCAAATGTTTGTGTCTCTTCCTTCCGTTCTTCTCGGGAAGTTTAGAGAGTACAGTTGGTTTACAATGTTGTGTTAGTGTCAGAGGTGCAGCAAAGTGAATCACTTATGTGTATATATGTATATCCGCTCTTTATAAAAACACTTTTTCCATATGGGCTGTTACAGAGTGTTGAGTTCCCTGTGCTACAGAGTTGGTCCTCCTTAGTTATCTATTTTATAAACAGTAGTGTGTAGTGTGGCGTGTGTGAGTCCCAGTCTCCCAACAAGTGTATGTTTCTTTGGTACCTGTGCCTGTGTAAAAGTGCTAGAGAGGATCAGAGAGAAACAGGCTGAATTGTGGTGTCTTACCGCTTGGGCCTTGAAAAGATAGTTCTTGAAACTTGAAAGTATTACTGTGTTTGGATTGTCAAGTTGATCTGCAGGGAACATTTCAAGAGACAGGAAAGCATGGGCCGGGGGTAGTGATAAATATATGGGCTTATGACAACAGCAGTTTGCTTTAGTAATGTTTTAATATGGTCTTCCCTGATCGCCTAGTTGGTAAAGAATCCGCCTGCAATGCAGGAGACTACTATAACCACTAGAACATTGAGTCCACATTAATTTTATAATTCAGATTTAATTCATGTCGCCTTGACGATGATTATTTTCAAGTTCCAATTTTCTTATGTTCACATTTAAAATCGCCGTCTGAATTCCTGACTCAAAACTGAATGGAGCAAATATTCAGGTTATAATCCTTAACAAAACTATCTTTTTAAATTTGACTTAGATACAAGCAGCATCTGAGGAAATTTGCAGCAGTTCCAAGAGGAGCATATTGCTTCCATAAGACGTCAGATGGAACTCAGAATTAAAGACTTGGGATCTGAACTCTCCAAGAGGAAAACTTTTGAAGATTCTAATAAAGCAGAGTTGGAAAAATATAAGCAACACTACCTAGAGAAACTAAAAGAAAGTCCTTGGAAAAGAAACTAGACAAGTAAGTCAAAACCCAGAATCACAGAAAATATATTCAGTCCATTAATTTGTGTCTGAAGCCTAATTTTTATAGAGCAAGGTTCCTGAGATTAGTAGGAAGTGAAAGCTAACTAGATAATCACTGCTAGAGGGCACCCTAAGAAAAATGAGTAATAAGATATCCTGGTAAGTTTTCCTACACTAAGTAAAAGCATGCTTGTGAAATCGGGAAACATTCACCCAGGGGTGAAAGGCAGGGTAATTCACAGAGTGGCTGACGCTGGCATGGTGACCTGACTGAGGGGGTGTATGGAGGCTGGAAAGGCAGATCCCACCTGCAGTGCCGAGTCCAGGCTTCCCCGCCTCTGAAAGCAGAGCACTCCTAGGACGCCTTTCATAAGCCCAGAGAGCATACAGCAAAGGAGCAGAGACCTGAGGACACGTTCTGCTAGTCGATGCCCAAAATAAGCATACACAAGGGAAGCACAGGTGCTCCCAGAGAGGGTTCAGGGCTGTGGGACTTGATGCTGAGATGTGGGGTGTGGCTTCCGGGGAAGGAGCTCAGTGGGGCCAGTCTCCCTGCATGGGGAGCGCCATGTCTCTCCCTCTAAAACGTACACTGAACGCTGTTTAGAGTTTTGGAATTTTAAATGAGACCGAAATTTGTCTTTGGATCTTTATTTATTTATTTATTTTGGACCATCAAAAAGAGCTGCTGACATAGGCCCTTCGTAGAAGTGCAGTAAAGTAAGGTGAACTTTGGAAAAGCAGGGGATACTTTTCATTATTCCTGGGGCTGTTTTAGCTCTCTTCAGTCTCACCCACTGACTTTCTCATCCTTCACTTGGGATTGTGGCTTGAGGTGATTCCTTAGAGCCAAATGCTTCATTTCTCCGAGGTCATGAGTGACACGTATGTACAAGGGTAGTAAGAGGAAGCACTTGAACGTGGCTTTGTGGGAGGTCTGTTTGTTCATCCCTGAACTGTTTCCTGGGGGCAGGCATGTCCCAGAGGCAGCAGGTGTCACTGTGAGCCCACCTCCCTTTCTGATGCCCTTTCTGTCCTCTCGCAGCTGTGACTTGTTACCTGAGGAGCCCAGACACACGTGAGCTTCTTTAGAACAAGGTCACATCTGTCACTGTTTCCAGCAGGTCTGCTCTCTGCTTTCAGTGTTCACACAGTGTAATGGGAATTCCATTTATGTGCAGCAACTTACAAAATGCAAGTCACAGAGGGAAACATGAATGAAATCCGTGCTTTCCATCTTCCCCAGGACTAATGAGCGCCTGGCAGAGATCAGCACCAAACTTGAGGTGGAGAAACAGCAGAAGAGATCTTTACTCAGCACTCCTAGCAGCACGCTAGTCCTGGAGCCCTCTTCTGTTGGAAATTTCAATCCTACTTCAGGGTTCAATGCAAATCTTCTTTCAGGAGCAATTGTAGAGTTTTCTACCTCAATTCCACACCGTTCAAATGACAGCGTGGAGACTTACTTGACCGAGGTTAGTTCTTTTTTTTTCACTGGGTTTCAGATTTCTGATATAAATGATCCTTATTTTTAATTTGGTGAACTTCTGAGATGTTTTTTTGAGTTATGCACTGTAAAGTTATAATCAACTGTGATAATCAAGGAGACATTTAATGATTTTTTTGTGGTAGATCTCTCGTTTTTAAGAGATACTTCTTAAATTCCTTGAAAAGCTGCATTGAAATTCTACTTTAGAAATGAAATCTTATTGTCTAGTAACCGAAAGTGTACTTTCACATGTTTGATTTACTTTCTAATTGATTTCACTTTGGCAGTGGTTCACAATCATTTCCAGGCTCTGCTGCTCCCACCACAGTTTTTCTACCCCTAAGTGGAAATGACTGGC